>NC_140591.1:241154505-241162005 GCF_964204655.1 Triturus cristatus
CCCCCTGTCCCGCAAGCCAGCCGAGGGTCCGGGCGCTGGGGACAGGGTGTCCACCGGGTCCCTGGGAGTCTTTCCCCGGGCCTGGCTGGAGGTCCGGGAGCTGGGCCCGGTGCTGGAGCTCCGTTCCCGGGGTGCGGGAGCCCCCTGTCCCGCAAGCCAGCCGAGGGTCCGGTCGCTGGGGACAGGGGGTCCACCGGGGGCCCGGGGAGGCTGTCCCTGGCCTGGCTGGAGGTCCGGAAGCTGGGCCCGGGGTTGGAGCTCCGTCCCAGGGTGCGGCTCCGTCCCAGAGCCCGGGAGCCCCCCCGTCCTGCGAACCAGCTGAGGGTACGGGCGCTAGGGAAGAGAGGGTCCACCGGGGCCCGGGGAGGCTCTCCCCGGCCTGGCTGGGGGTTCGGAAGCTGGGCCCGGTGCTGGAGCTCCGTCCCAGGGTGCGGCTCCGTTCCCGGGGTGCGGGAGCCCCCTGTCCCGCAAGCCAGCCGAGGGTCAGGGCGCTGGGGACAGGGTGTCCACCGGGTCCCTGGGAGTCTCTCCCTGGGCCTGGCTGGAGGTCCGGGAGCTGGGCCCGGTGCTGGAGCTCCGTTCCCGGGGTGCGGGAGCCCCCTGTCCCGCAAGCCAGCCGAGGGTCTGGGCGCTGGGACCGGGTGTCCACCGGGGCCCGGGGAGGCTCTCCCCGGCCTGGCTGGGGGTCCGGAAGCTGGGCCCGGTGCTGGAGCTCCATCCTGGGGTACGGGAGCCCCCTGTCCCGCAAGCCAGCCGAGGGTCCGGGCGCTGGGGACGGGTGTGCACCGGGGCCCGGGGAGGCTCTCCCCGGCCTGGCTGGGGGTCCGGAAGCTGGTCCCGGGCCCGGTGCTGGAGCTCCGTTCCCGGGGTGCGGGAGCCCCCTGTCCCGCAAGCCAGCCGAGGGTCCGGGCGCTGGGGACAGGGTGTCCACCAGGGCCCGGGGAGGCTCTCCCTGGCCTGGCTGGGGTTCGGAAGCTGGGCCCGGGTCCGGGGCTTGTGCTCCGTCCCAGTGTCCCAGGGAGCGGGAGCCCCCCGTCCTGCAAGCCAGCCGAGGGTCCATGCGCTGGGGAAGGGTGTCCACCGGGGCCCAGGGAGTTTCTCCCCGGCCTGGCTAGGGTTCTGAAGCTGGGACCGGGCCCGGGGCTCTTGCACCGTCCGGCGGGCCCCGGGGTGCGTGAGCCACCCCCGTCCTGCAAGACAGCCGAGGGTCTAGGTGCTGGAGACAGGGGTCCACCGGGGCCCAGGGAGGCTCTCTCCGGCCTGGCTGCTATCAGAAGCAGGGACCGGGCCGGTGTGCAGGAGTGGCTGGCTTTATCTGCTACGCTGACGGAGCGTAGTTTTCTGCCCACCCCTATACAACCGTGTGGTTTGTGAGAACCCGTCCTGCGGCCTGGTAAGGGTCCGGGTGCCCGTGACGTGGTCCATTGGGCGAAGGGAGTCTCCCCAGACCTGGCTGGGATCAGAAGCAGGGACCGGGCCAGGTGGGTGGGTGGCTGGCTAAGTCCTTTCCACTGCGTAGTAGGAGTTTGCTTAGGGCTGGGCGGACTTTGCGTAGCAGAATTTTAAAAAAATTTGTGGAAAACGAGAGCACATCCTGAGTAGGGCTGGGCGGACTTTGCCTAGCGCAACTACGCACTATTCTGAAGAAAATTGTGGAAAACGAGCGCACAACCTCATGGACTGTGTGCCCGGGACGGGTCCCTCGTGCTTGGGCAGGCTCCCCGACCTCCCCAGCCTGGCTGTGTTGAGAAGCAGGGACCGGCCCCGGGCCTCCTGATTTTTGGTCAGGGCCTGGGATCCCACGTCCTGCGGCCTGCCAAGTGTCCATCTGCCCGGGACAAGGGACCCTGGTGCAGAGCCCCGGAGCCCTGCAAGGGCAGTCGGGAGCCCTACCGCTATGGCTCGGTGTGGGCAGCTGGGAGTCCTTCCGGTCCCGGCCATCTGGTCGCACCTTTCCCTCGGCCATCTGGTCGCGCGCAATGCTTTCCAATGGGGCGACCAGATGGCCGGGCCGGCCTGGAAGTCCCGATGAGGGTCCATTCGCCTCGCGGATCCCAGCCAGGGCTCCAGGAGGCCGGGCGCGTCCGCGCCTAGGGTCCCCTCCGTCACTCGGAGCGCGAGGGTTACAAGAAAGGTGGGTAGCCTTCCTCCGGATTAGTAGGGGCAGGGTATGCCGGGACACCCCTCCTGGGGATTGCGGTTCTCAGGCGGGGACCAGATGGGCCAAGCCCGGACGACACTTCCCCGGGGCGTCGGGTGCTTCCTCCTCCAGCCCGCGGCGAGGCAAAGTGCCCAGGACGGGCTCCATGGGTCTCCCGGGCGTCCCCCGAGGCCTGCAGCCCCAAAGCCCTGCAGACCCTGGAGCCCTTCAGCACGGAGCCCTGGAGCCCTGCAGGCCCGGAACCCTAGCAGGCCCAAGGCCCTGCAGCCCCGGAGCCCTGCAGGCCCGGAGCCCTGCAGCCCCGGAGCCCTGCAGGCCCAGAGCCCTGCAGCCCCGGAGCCCTGCAGCCCCGGAGCCCTGCAGCCCCGGAGCCCTGCAGCCCCGGAGCCCTGCAGCCCCGGAGCCCTGCAGCCCCGGAGCCCTGCAGGCCCAGAGCCCTGCAGGCCCAGAGCCCTGCAGCCCCGGAGCCCTGCAGCCCCGGAGCCCTGCAGCCCCGGAGCCCTGCAGGCCCAGAGCCCTGCAGCCACGGAGCCCTGCGTGGGCAGGCGGGAACCCTACCGCTATGGCTCGGGCAGACGGGAGCCCTTTCAGTTGCCGGCCACCTGGTCGCGCCTTTCCCCTCGGCCATCTGGTCGCGCGCAATGCTTTCCAATGGGGCGACCAGATGGCCGGGCCGGCCTGGAAGTCCCGATGAGGGTCCATTCGCCTCCCGGATCCCAGCCAGGGCTCCGGGAGGCCGGGCGCGTCCGCGCCTAGGGTCCCCTCCGTCACTTGCAGCGTGCGGGTTACAAGAAAGGGGGGTATCCTTCCTCCGGATTATTAGGGGCAGGGTATGCCGGAACACCCATGCTGGGGCTGTGCGGTTCATTGCCGGGGACCAGATGGGCGACGCCCGGGCAACATCCTCCAAGGCCTCCGGGGGCTTCCCTCCTCCGGGCCGCGGCATGGCAAAGTGCCCAGGGACGGGCTCCACGGGTCCCGGGCAGTCCTCCCCCGGGCGCCCAGGCCCCGAGAGCTCCGGTGGACCTCCCCGTGCCCGAGGCCAACCCGGGAAGCAGAGTCCCCCCCCGAGCCCTTGGTGTGAGGGTGGGCAGGCGGGAGCCCTACCGCTATGGCTCGGGCAGACGGGAGCCCTTTCAGTTGCCGGCCATCCGGTCGCTCCTTTCCCCTCGGCCATCTGGTCGCGCGCAATGCTTTCCAATGGGGCGACCAGATGGCCGGGCCGGCCTGGAAGTCCCGATGAGGGTCCATTCGCCTCCCGGATCCCAGCCAGGGCTCCAGGAGGCCGGGCGCGTCCGCGCCTAGGGTCCCCTCCGTCACTCGCAGCGCGCGGGTTACAAGAAAGGAGGGTATCCTTCCTCCGGATTAGTAGGGGCAGGGTATGCCGAAACACCCATGCTGGGGTTGTGCGGTTCATTGCCGGGGACCAGATGGGCTACGCCCGGGCAACATCCTCCCAGGTCCCCGGGGCTTCCCTCCTCCGGGCCGCGGCATGGCAAAGTGCCCAGGGACGGGCTCCACGGGTCCCGGGCAGTCCTCCCCCGGGTACGCCCAGGCCCCGAGAGCTCCGGTGGTCCTCCCCGTGCCTGAGGCCCAGCCGGGAAGCAGAGTCCCCACCCCGAGCCCCTGGTGGGTGGGCAGGCGGGAGTCCTTTCAGTTGCCGGCCACCTGGTGGCTCCTTTCCCCTCGGCCATCTGGTCGCGCGCAATGCTTTCCAATGGGGCGACCAGATGGCCGGGCCGGCCTGGAAGTCCCGATGAGGGTCCATTCGCCTCCCGGATCCCAGCCAGGGCTCCAGGAGGCCGGGCGCGTCCGCGCCTAGGGTCCCCTCCGTCACTCGCAGCGCGCGGGTTACAAGAAAGGAGGGTATCCTTCCTCCGGATTAGTAGGGGCAGGGTATGCCGAAACACCCATGCTGGGGTTGTGCGGTTCATTGCCGGGGACCAGATGGGCTACGCCCGGGCAACATCCTCCCAGGTCCCCGGGGCTTCCCTCCTCCGGGCCGCGGCATGGCAAAGTGCCCAGGGACGGGCTCCACGGGTCCCGGGCAGTCCTCCCCCGGGTACGCCCAGGCCCCGAGAGCTCCGGTGGTCCTCCCCGTGCCTGAGGCCCAGCCGGGAAGCAGAGTCCCCACCCCGAGCCCCTGGTGGGTGGGCAGGCGGGAGTCCTTTCAGTTGCCGGCCACCTGGTGGCTCCTTTCCCCTCGGCCATCTGGTCGCGCGCAATGCTTTCCAATGGGGCGACCAGATGGCAGGGCCAGGCCTGGAAGTCCCGATGAGGGTCCATTTGCCTCTCGGATCCCAGCCGGGGCTCCAGGAGGCCGGGTGCGTTCGCCCCTAGGGTCCCCTCCGTCACTCGGAGCGTGCGGGTTTCAAGAACGGGGGGTAGCCTTCCTCCGGATTACTAGGGACAGGGTACTCTGGGACCCCTCTCGGTCCTCAGCCGGCAACTGGGTCCTGCCGTGTGGCAGGGTGGCCGGAGGGCCTTCCCCTGCGCGCCCGGGAGCCCCGGATGGGTCCAGGGGCCCGGCCGGGCCCCGGGTCGGGGTCTCCGGCCCCGGGTGCCGTCCCCCGGCCTGCGGCACCGCCAAAGGCCCGGGACGGGGTTCCGTTGTGGCCGGGGTGCCTCCCGTGGCTGGATTGGGTTCAGGAGCTCCGGCCGGGCCCCGGGGAGGGCGGCCTCCCCGCCCCGGTCTCCGTCCCGGGTCCTGCCGCGTGGCAGGGTGCCCGGGGAAGGGTCCGGAGGGCCCGGGGAGGCTTCCCCTGCACCTGCGGTCCTCGGAGCCCCGGCTGGGTCCAGGGGCCCGGCCGGGCCCCGGGTCGGGGTCTCCGGCCCCGGGCGCCGTCCCCCGGCCTGCGGCACTGCCAAAGGCCCGGGACGGGGTTCCGTTGCGGCCGGGGTGCCTCCCGTGGCTGCATTGGGTTCAGGAGCTCCGGCCGGGCCCCTGGGGGCCCCGGGGAGGGCAGGCTCCCCACCCCGGTCTCTGTCCCGGGTCCTGCCGCGTGGCAGGGTGCCCGGGGAGGGGTCCGGAGGGCCCCGGGAGGCTTCCCCTGCGCCTGCGGTCCCCGGAGCCCCGGCTGGTTCCAGGGGCCCGGCCGGGCCCCGGGTTGAGGCCTTTGGCCCCGGGCCCAGTCCCCCGGCCTGCGGCACTGCCAAAGGCCCGGGACGGGGTTCCGTTGGGGCCGGGGAGCCTCCCCTCGCTCGTCTGGGTCCCGGAGCTCCGGCCGGGCCCCTGGGGGCCCCGGGGAGGGCGGCCTCCCCACCCCGGGCTCCGTCCCGGGTCCTGCCGCGTGGCAGGGTGCCCGGGGAGGGGTCCAGAGGGCCCGGGGAGGCTTCCCCTGCGCCTGCGGTCCCCGGAGCCCCGGCTGGGTCCAGGGGCCCGGCCGGGCCCCGGGTCGGGGTCTCCGGCCCCGGGCCCCGTCCCCCAGCCTGCGGCACTGCCAAAGGCCCGGGACGGGGTTCCGTTGTGGCCGGGGAGCCTCCCCTCGCTCGTCTGGGTTCCGGAGCCCCGGCCGGGCCCCTGGGGGCCCCGGGGAGGGCGGCCTCCCCGCCCCGGGCTCCGTCCTGGGTCCTTCCGCGTGGCAGGGTGCCCGGGGCGCGGTCCGGAGGGCCCGGGGAGGCTTCCCCATCGCCTGCGGTCCCGGGAGCCCCGGCTGGTTCCAGGGGCCCGGCCGGGCCCCGGGTCGGGGTCTCCGTGCCCGGGCCCTGTCCCCCGGCCTGCGGCACTGCCAAAGGCCCGGGACGGGGTTCCGTCGTGGCCGGGGAGCCTCCCCTCGCTCGCCTGGGTTCAGGTGCTCCGGCCGGGCCCCTGGGGGCCCCGGGGAGGGCGGCCTCCCCGTCCTGGGTCCTTCCGCGTGGCAGGGTGCCCGGGGCGCGGTCCGGAGGGCCCGGGGAGGCTTCCCCATCGCCTGCGGTCCCGGGAGCCCCGGCTGGTTCCAGGGGCCTGGCCGGGCCCCGGGTCGGGGTCTCCGTCCCCGGGCCCTGTCCCCCGGCCTGCGGCACTGCCAAAGGCCCGGGACGGGGTTCCGTCGTGGCCGGGGAGCCTGCCCTCGCTCGCCTGGGTTCAGGTGCTCCGGCCGGGCCCCTGGGGGCCCCGGGGAGGGCGGCCTCCCCGCCCCGGGCTCCGTCCTGGGTCCTTCCGCGTGGCAGGGTGCCCGGGGCGCGGTCCGGAGGGCCCGGGGAGGCTTCCCCATCGCCTGCGGTCCCGGGAGCCCCGGCTGGTTCCAGGGGCCCGGCCGGGCCCCGGGTCGGGGTCTCCGTCCCCGGGCCCTGTCCCCCGGCCTGCGGCACTGCCAAAGGCCCGGGACGGGGTTCCGTCGTGGCCGGGGAGCCTCCCCTCGCTCGCCTGGGTTCAGGTGCTCCGGCCGGGCCCCTGGGGGCCCCGGGGAGGGCGGCCTCCCCGCCCCGGGCTCCGTCCTGGGTCCTTCCGCGTGGCAGGGTGCCCGGGGCGCGGTCCGGAGGGCCCGGGGAGGCTTCCCCATCGCCTGCGGTCCCGGGAGCCCCGGCTGGTTCCAGGGGCCCGGCCGGGCCCCGGGTCGGGGTCTCCGTCCCCGGGCCCTGTCCCCCGGCCTGCGGCACTGCCAAAGGCCCGGGACGGGGTTCCGTCGTGGCCGGGGAGCCTCCCCTCGCTCGCCTGGGTTCAGGTGCTCCGGCCGGGCCCCTGGGGGCCCCGGGGAGGGCGGCCTCCCCGCCCCGGGCTCCGTCCTGGGTCCTTCCGCGTGGCAGGGTGCCCGGGGCGCGGTCCGGAGGGCCCGGGGAGGCTTCCCCATCGCCTGCGGTCCCGGGAGCCCCGGCTGGTTCCAGGGGCCCGGCCGGGCCCCGGGTCGGGGTCTCCGTCCCCGGGCCCTGTCCCCCGGCCTGCGGCACTGCCAAAGGCCCGGGACGGGGTTCCGTTGTGGCCGGGGAGCCTCTCCTCGCTCGTCTGGGTTCCGGAGCCCCGGCCGGGCCCCTGGGGGGGGGGCCCCGGTGAGGGCGGCCTCCCCGCCCCGGGCTCCGTCCCGGGTCCTGCCGCGGCGGCAGGGTGCCCGGGTGCGGGGTCCAGAGGGCCCGGGGAAGCTCCCCCTTCCCTTTTGCCTTTCCCCTGGGCCATCTGGTCGCGCCTGTCCCCTCGGCCATCTGGTCGCGCACGTCCCCTCGGCCATCTGGTCGCGCAGGCCCCTTCGGCCATCTGGTCGCGCAGGCCCCTTCGGCCATCTGGTCGCGCACAATGCTTTCCTATGGGGCGACCAGATGGCCGAGCTCGCCTGGAAGTCTCGATGAGGGTCCATTTGCCTCCCGGATCCCAGCGAGGGCTCCAGGAGGTCGGGTACATTCGCGCCTAGGGTCCCCTCTGTCACCTC